>NC_069504.1:190022970-190045470 GCF_027579735.1 Bombina bombina | reverse complement strand
ACTAATTATACTGCAATAGATTTCTTTTATTTGGAAGGTCAAACTATGGCTGTCACTTTGCATTTATGTTTTGAACTGAATTAAATATTAAAAGTGAAAAAAATATGAAGAATAGGTTTCTAGTATTCACTTCCTTGCCTCATACTGATTTTTCTTTCTGCTCGATTCGCCTGAACACAACAAGACCATATATGGAGGCAATTCACAAAAGATCCTAGATAAGGGAATTCAATTTTAGACAGGTAGACAGCTATTGGTAATATAAAAATAATACACTAAAAATATTGTATTGTGCATGGTGAACAGCATAGTTATAAAGGGTGTATTGTTCCCTGTGCCTTCCAATATCTTAAATAGTCAATCATTAAAAATAATAATAAATAAATGATCTAAATTGGTCCAAATTACATCTGTAAGAGTTTGTCATGAAAATTTTTGGACATTTTGAAAAGATTATGAAAACAATTTTTTTTACAAAATTTGCCAAAAGTGTGTGGAACATTTCTAGCTAAATAATATGATACTCTAAAGAACGTATGACCAACTACAGGCACTAGATTTTTTGGCCTCAGGAAAACTAATATGATTGCTTTCAGGTTACCACAACAGAACAGAAGGAAGAACAGAAGGAAGAGGGTATCCTATAATCTTACTCAAATCTAGTTTGTGCCACTGGACATTTCTGGGGAAATAATATTAATTGACTGTTTAATAGCCAAAAATTCAAATGCTCATTCTAAAATATTGATTGTATTAGGAAATTGACCATCACTAATCTAAATGATTAGATTATATATCTAATTGTAGTCAACAGCTCAGGTGATTTTCAGCTATCTTTACTAAGCTATTTCAATCAATTTGAATGGTCTCCATTTCAAATAGTTAAGCCATTCCAATTCTGTATAATGTAACATGAAAATATGGTTGAATACATACAAACCAAAAGAATTAGGTTTTCTTCAGTCAATAGAATTTTCGAGGGCTCTTCCACAAATTTTCAGTGATGCACAAGATAAGTTGTCTTTGCAAATTTAAGTCTAAAAATAATCTTAAAAACCCTGTTTTTATGTAAAAAAATATACTTGTCCCATGCTCCCAAGGAGTCCAAAGTGCAAATTCTGTAAACTGCGAAAGCTGTAAATCAGATAGCTGGGTTAGGCAACTAGAAGCATGTGTTTGCAATTAACAATTTGTTATAATTTTGAGAAAATTAAGAATCCCATTTTTAACATTTAAACATATTCTTGCAATTATAAATTATCATTTTAATGATCATTTCTCCTGTTAAGTGTAGTCAGTCCACGGGTCATCCATTACTTATGGGATTATATCTCCTCCCTAACAGGAAGTGCAAGAGGATCACCCAAGCAGAGCTGCTATATAGCTCCTCCCCTCTACGTCATACCCAGTCATTCTCTTGAACCTAACTATAAGATAGGACGTGTGAGAGGACTGTGGTTGTTAAACTTAGTTTTTATTTCTTCAATCAAAAGTTTGTTATTTTAAACAGCACCGGAGTGTGTTGTTTCTTCTCAGGCAGCATTAGAAGAAGAATCTACCTGAGTTTGTGTATGATCTTATCGGTCGTAACTAAGATCCACTTGCTGTTCTCAGCCATTCTGAGGAGTGAGGTAACTTCAGAACAGGGGATAGCAGGCAGGGTTCACCTACAAGGAGGTATGTTGCAGTATATTATTTTCTAAGGAATGGAATTGACTGAGAAAATACTGCTAATACCCATGTAATGTAAGTGCAGCCTTAAATGCAGTAGTAGCGACTGGTATCAGGCTGATATGTATGTATGTTTTACACTGAGGTATTTCTGGGGAATGGAACTTCACTAAGAAAATACTGTATATATTTAAGTAATATTTGAGCCTCCACTGCAGTGAAAGTGACTAGCAGCAGGCTTATTAATAACATTTCATAATTTTATTTTTAAAACGTTTACTGGCATGTTAATCGTTTTTTTCTGAGGTACTTGGTGATAAAACTTTATGGGCATGATTTTTACCACATGGCTGTCGTTTGTTTCTGAATAAAATCAGTTTACTGAGCTTCCCCACTGTTGTAATATGAGTGGGAGGGGCCTATTTTAGCGCTTTATTGCGCAGTAAAAATTCAGTCACAGTCTTCCTATTTCTTCCTCCATGATCCAGGACGTCTCTACAGAGCCCAGGGGTCTCCAAAACTAGTTTTGAGGGAGGTAATCACTCACAGCAGACCTGTGAGAGTGTGTTTTGACTGTGATAAAAACGTTAATATTAAATTGTTATCCGTTTTTGGGTACTAAGGGGTTAATCATCCATTTGCTGGTGGGTGCAATCCTTTGCTAACTTAATGCATTTACTGTGAAAATTTGGTTGCTATAACTAATTTGGTTCATTGTTATTTCAACTGTGACAGTTTTTTGTGCTTCTTAAAGGCACAGTAGCGTTTTTTATATTGCTTGTAAATTTATTTGAAAAGTATTTTCCAAGCTTGCTAGTCTCATTGCTAGTCTGTTTAAACATGTCTGACACAGATGAATCTCTTTGTTCAATATGTTTAAAGGCCAATGTGGAGCCCAATAGAAATTTGTGTACTAATTGCATTGATGCTACTTTAAATAAAAGCCAATCTGTACATGTAAAGAAAATTTCACCAGACAACGAGGGGGAAGTTATGCCGACTAACTCTCCTCACGTGTCAGTACCTTCGCCTCCCGCTCAGGAGGTGAGTGATATTGTGGCGCCAAGTACATCAGGGCGGCCCATACAAATCACTTTGCAAGACATGACTAATGTTATGACTGAAGTACTATCTAAATTGCCAGAATTTAGGGGTAAACGCGATCACTCTGGGGTAAGAACAGAGTGTGCTGATAATAATAGAGCCATGTCTGATACTGCGTCACAATTTGCAGAACATGAGGACGGAGAGCTTCATTCTGTGGGTGATGGATCTGATCCAAGTAAACTGGACTCAGACATTTCAAATTTTAAATTTAAGCTTGAGAACCTCCGTGTATTACTAGGGGAGGTATTAGCGGCTCTGAATGATTGTAACACGGTTGCAATTCCAGAGAAAATATGTAGGCTGGATAAATATTTTGCGGTACCGGCGTGTACTGACGTTTTTCCTATACCTAAAAGGCTTACAGAAATTGTTAACAAGGAGTGGGATAGACCCGGTGTGCCTTTTTCACCCCCTCCTATATTTAGAAAAATGTTTCCAATAGACGCCACCACACGGGACTTATGGTAGACGGTCCCTAAGGTGGAGGGAGCAGTTTCTACTCTGGCTAAGCGCACCACTATCCCGGTGGAGGATAGCTGTGCTTTTTCAGATCCAATGGATAAAAAGTTAGAGGGTTACCTTAAGAAAATGTTTGCTCAGCAAGGTTTTATATTACAACCCCTTGCATGCATTGCGCCTATCACGGCTGCGGCGGCATTCTGGTTTGAGTCTCTGGAAGAGACCCTTAGCACAGCTCCATTGGATGAGATTATAGACAAGCTTAAAGTCCTTAAGCTAGCTAATTCATTTATTTCTGATGCCGTAGTACACTTAACTAAACTTACGGCTAAGAACTCCGGATTCGCCATTCAAGCGCGTAGAGCGCTGTGGCTTAAATCCTGGTCAGCCGATGTGACTTCTAAATCTAAATTGCTTAACATCCCTTTCAAAGGGCAGACATTATTCGGGCCCGGTTTGAAAGAAATTATCGCTGACATTACTGGAGGTAAGGGCCATGCCCTGCCTCAAGACAGGGCCAAACCAAGGGCTAAACAGTCTAATTTTCGTGCCTTTCGTAACTTCAAGGCAGGAGCAGCATCAACTTCCTCCGCTCCAAGACAGGAAGGAACTGTTGCTCGCTACAGACAGGGCTGGAAACCTAACCAGTCCTGGAACAAGGGCAAGCAGGCCAGAAAACCTGCTGCTGCCCCTAAGACAGCATGAAGTGAGGGCCCCCAATCCGGAAATGGATCTAGTGGGGGGCAGACTTTCTCTCTTCGCCCAGGCTTGGGCAAGAGATGTCCAGGATCCCTGGGCGTTAGAGATCATATCTCAGGGATATCTTCTGGACTTCAAAGCTTCTCCTCCAAAAGGGAGATTTCATCTTTCAAGGTTGTCAGCAAACCAGATAAAGAAAGAGGCGTTTCTACGCTGTGTACAAGACCTTTTACTAATGGGAGTGATCCACCCAGTTCCGCGGTCGGAACACGGACAAGGGTTTTACTCAAATCTGTTTGTGGTTCCCAAAAAAGAGGGAACCTTCAGACCTATCTTGGACTTAAAGATCCTAAACAAATTCCTAAGAGTTCAATCGTTCAAAATGGAAACTATTCGGACCATCTTACCTATGATCCAAAAGGGTCAGTACATGACCACAGTGGATTTAAAGGATGCCTACCTTCACATACCGATTCACAAGGATCATTACCGGTATCTAAGGTTTGCCTTCCTAAACAGGCATTACCAGTTTGTAGCTCTTCCCTTCGGGTTAGCTACAGCTCCAAGAATCTTTACAAAGGTTCTGGGCTCTCTTCTGGCGGTACTAAGACCGCGAGGAATTGCGGTAGCTCCGTACCTAGACGACATTCTGATACAAGCGTCAAGTTTCCAAACTGCCAAGTCTCATACAGAGTTAGTTCTGGCATTTCTAAGGTCGCATGGGTGGAAGGTGAACGTAGAAAAGAGTTCTCTATTGCCACTCACAAGAGTTTCCTTCTTGGGGACTCTTATAGATTCTGTAGAAATGAAAATTTACCTGACAGAGGACAGGTTATCAAAACTTCTAAATGCTTGCCGTGTCCTTCATTCCATTCAACACCCGTCAGTGGCTCAATGCATGGAGGTAATCGGCTTAATGGTAGCGGCAATGGACATAGTACCATTTGCACGCCTGCATCTCAGACCGCTGCAATTGTGCATGCTAAGTCAGTGGAATGGGGATTACTCAGATTTGTCCCCTATGCTAAATCTGGATCAAGAGACCAGAGATTCTCTTCTATGGTGGCTTTCTCGGCCACATCTGTCCAGGGGGATGCCCTTCAGCAGGCCAGATTGGACGATTGTAACAACAGACGCCAGCCTGCTAGGTTGGGGCGCTGTCTGGAATTCCCTGAAGGCTCAGGGATCATGGAAGGAGAGACTCCTTCCAATAAACATTCTGGAATTAAGAGCAGTTTTCAATGCCCTTCTGGCTTGGCCTCAGTTAGCAACTCTGAGGTTCATCAGGTTTCAACATCACGACTGTGGCTTACATCAACCATCAGGGAGGGACAAGGAGTTCCCTAGCGATGATGGAAGTCTCAAAGATAATTTGCTGGGCAGAGTCTCACTCTTGCCACCTGTCAGCGATCCACATCCCAGGCGTGGAGAACTGGGAGGCGGATTTCCTAAGTCGCCAGACTTTTCATCCGGGGGAGTGGGAACTTCATCTGGAGGTGTTTGCCCAACTGCTTCAGCATTGGGGCAAACCAGATCTGCATCTCATGGCGTCTCGCCAGAACGCCAAGCTTCCTTGTTATGGATCCAGGTCCAGGGACCAGGAAGCAGTACTGATAGATGCTCTGACAGCACCTTGGGTTTTCAACATGGCTTATGTGTTTCCACCCTTCCCGATGCTTCCTCGATTGATTGCCAGGATCAAACAGGAGAGAGCATCGATGATTCTAATAGTGCCTGCGTGGCCACGCAGGACCTGGTATGCAGATCTAGTGGACATGTCGTCCTGTCCACCATGGTCTCTGCCTCTGAGACAGGACCTTCTGATTCAGGGTCCTTTCAAACATCCAAATCTAATTTCTCTGAGGCTGACTGCATGGAGATTGAACGCTTGATTCTATCAAAGCGGGGATTCTCGGAGTCAGTGATTGACACCTTAATACAGGCTAGGAAACCTGTTACCAGGAAAATTTACCATAAAATATGGCGTAAATACTTATATTGGTGCGAATCCAAGAGTTACTCATGGAGTAAGGTTAGGATTCCTAGGATATTGTCTTTTCTACAAGAAGGTTTAGAAAAGGGTTTATCTGCTAGTTCGTTAAAGGGACAGATCTCAGCTCTGTCTATCCTTTTACACAAACGTCTGTCAGAAGTTCCAGACGTTCAGGCTTTTTGTCAGGCTTTGGCTAGGATTAAGCCTGTGTTTAAGACTGTTGCTCCGCCGTGGAGCTTAAACTTAGTTCTTAACGTTCTGCAAGGTGTTCCGTTTGAACCCCTTCATTCCATTGATATCAAGCTGTTATCTTGGAAAGTTCTGTTTTTAATGGCTATTTCCTCGGCTCGAAGAGTCTCTGAGTTATCGGCCTTACATTGTGATTCTCCTTATCTGATTTTTCATTCAGACAAGGTAGTTCTGCGTACTAAACCTGGGTTCTTACCTAAGGTAGTCACTAACAGGAATATCAATCAAGAGATTGTTGTTCCATCATTGTGCCCTAACCCTTCTTCAAAGAAGGAACGACTTCTGCACAATCTGGACGTCGTCCGTGCCCTGAAATTTTATTTGCAGGCAACTAAGGATTTTCGTCAAACTTCTTCCCTGTTTATCGTTTATTCTGGACAGAGGAGAGGTCAAAAAGCTTCGGCTACCTCTCTCTCTTTTTGGCTTCGTAGCATAATACGTTTAGCATATGAGACTGCTGGACAGCAGCCTCCTGAAAGGATTACAGCTCATTCTACTAGAGCTGTGGCTTCCACTTGGGCCTTTAAGAATGAGGCCTCTGTTGAACAGATTTGCAAGGCTGCAACTTGGTCTTCACTTCATACTTTTTCAAAATTTTACAAATTTGACACTTTTGCTTCTTCGGAGGCTGTTTTTGGGAGAAAGGTTCTACAGGCAGTGGTTCCTTCCGTGTAAAGATCCTGCCTTTCCCTCCCGTCATCCGTGTACTTTTAGCTTTGGTATTGGTATCCCATAAGTAATGGATGACCCGTGGACTGACTACACTTAACAGGAGAAAACATAATTTATGCTTACCTGATGAATTCCTTTCTCCTGTAGTGTAGTCAGTCCACGGCCTGCCCTGTTGTTTATGGCAGGTCTAAAAAATTTTAACTTAAACTCCAGTCACCACTGCACCCTATAGTTTCTCCTTTCTCGTTTGGTTTCGGTCGAATGACTTTGTATGACGTAGAGGGGAGGAGCTATATAGCAGCTCTGCTTGGGTGATCCTCTTGCACTTCCTGTTAGGGAGGAGATATAATCCCATAAGTAATGGATGATCCGTGGACTGACTACACTACAGGAGAAAGGAATTTATCAGGTAAGCATAAATTATGTTATTTAAGTTGTGCAAAGTTGTATATATATATATATATACAGTGTATGTATGTATATATATATATATATATATTTATTTATATATATATATATATATATATATGCACACATATACATATATACTTATATATATATGAAAGCCGGGACAGGGTTTTGTACTGTGCCTCATAGAAGTCTATGGGAGGACCAGGCTATCTGACCTACAAATAAGGCTTTTGTTCAAGTGATAACTTTTAACTTTCATCTTCTAATATGAACGAAAGAATAAGAGCGTTGTTAGTGCTCGAGAGCTTTGATTTTTTTTAACTCCACTTGTTATCTAGCCCTTTGTTTCTAGCTAAGAAAATAATATATTTTTATTTTCATATTTATTTTACATTTAATATTTATAAAGTATTAAATATTTTAATTTGTTAAATTACCTCTGCCAGATACGAGTTTTTAATGCCTACAACCTTACTGTCTGAATGCATCCTATTGCATCTCGTATCAGAAGCTACTCAGGACCAACCTTGATTAGGATATGGATGAGAAGATATTCTACACTGCCATCTAATTATGTTTTATTTTAGAGTATATATAATGTATTATTTTTTATGCATATTGGATTAATTCTATTATTTTTCCATTTTTCAAATATAATTATTTTTAAGTTTGAATATTTGCATTTGTTGGATAAACTTTTTAAGTGTTAACTCGTATTACTATGGATAGAGATGGTTTACTCATAGTACCTCTATATTTAAAGTGAAGGTAAACTTACCTATATATTGAAATAGAATTCAATTATATGTCACAAATAAATATGAGTTTCATTCATCAACCTGTATGAAACGATCTTAGAAATAAAGTTATAGCCGTATAAAAGCTATATTTTAAGCTGATAACAATCAACCCGTTTTTTTTTTTTTTTTTTCTCCTCTTGATCACGTTCTTCAAACTACCAACTGAAATTCTGGCCGTTAGGCGGCCGTGGATCTACGTCACCCGCCTACTATTCAAAAAGCGCATGCGCTACTGTCCTATTCTACATCTTGTACTCCAGCGCACGCTCCCATTCGCGCATGTGTAGTAGCTTTAATTCAGACCACCTACAGCAAATATTGTTACAAACGTGTCCGGTCAAAAAAAAAAAAATGCTGATCTCTCAATCGCACAACATAGCACTGAATGAACACTGTATAGTTGTTCCTTCAGCGCTATGTTGCTGTCAGGGTTGGGTGCTGTACTTTAATTTCACCTTACTTATCCTGAAATTGTGCTACTCACAAGACCTTCAGATTGAAGCCTTACTAACTAATTCTTACACGGACTTCTACAAACTAATGTCTGTGTGCACAGCTCACGATAACTGTTTCCTGGCGATCATCCAAGGACTCACCCGGTCTCATACCGGCTCCAGAGGTACCACTGCAGTACTCACCTCGCTAGGAAGGCATTGCTCAAATATGTCCAAGAGACCAGTCAAATACAAGTTGCCACATCCGATAACGGTAACTCCACTCTCAGCTGACTCTGTCTCAGGCTATCCTGCACATCACTCGCTTAGCCTGTCAGCAATTCCAGCAAGCTGATTGGACATCGCAAACACACCCCCAGGGACACTGAATGGCTCGCACCAAACGCACTCAGAACAGCCATGCGCAATGCTTACGATCGTCGTGTACGAGCTTTGGAGATGCGCATAGAGCGGGTGGGACCGCTCTATACGTAACAGCCTAAAAAATCCAGAAGCTGAGGTGGGGTGGAGTTTACACGCTAACGGTAGGCAGCTTACTATAGTAAAAAAAAAATAGAAATAAGTGATATAAAATGGAATAAATTTAGCGAACAGCTTATTATGTTAGCCAATGATGCATTAATGTCTTGAAAACATGAAAACTTTACCTTCACTTTAAGGAATTAGTCAGGGCCCACAAGACATGATTTTGCATTAAGCTATGGGGGAGAATGAAGATAAAGTCAATTGTGCACAGATTACTACACTGAACATTGTGATACTCTATAGAACACTGGAAAGTGAAGTTTCTATAAAAGGTATTGACTAGGGATGGGCGAATGCTTCTAAAAATTCAAAATTCAAAACAAATTTTGATACATTTGTTTGTTCAAATTGAATTTTGAATGTTTATATAACATTCTAACATTCTATTTTCTAATTTTCGTTTTCAAAATTTTCAATAAAATTTAAAAATATTTGTTCGAATAATAGAATGTTTAGCTATGTATTCATTCAATTTCGAAATGTAATATTCAAATTCAAATGTGACATTTGAATGTCACATTCTTATTCCAAATAGTATTTCTAGTTTACAACTGTGTTTAACCCCTTAATAACAACAGTACTTTTCTATTTTCTGTCCGTTTGGGACAAAGGCTATTTTTACATTTCTGCGGTGTTTGTGTTTAGCTGTAATTTATCTCTTACTCATTTACTGTACCCACACATATTATATACCGTTTTTCTTGCCATTAAATGGAATTTCTAAAGATACCATTATTTTCATCATATCTTATAATTTACTATAAAAAAATGATAAAATATGAGGAAAAAATAACACTTTTTCTAACTTTTAGCCCCAAAATCTGTTACACATCTACAACCACCAAAAAACACCCATGCTAAATAGTTTCTAAATTTTGTCCTGAGTTTAGAAATACCCAATGTTTACATGTTCTTTGCTTTTTTTTTTGCAAGTTATAGGGCCATAAATAGAAGTAGCACTTTGCTATTTCCAAACCACTTTTTTTTCAAAATTATCACTAGTTACATTGGGACACTGATATCTTTCAGGAATCCCTGAATAGCCATTGACATGTATATATATTTTTTAGAAGACATCCCAAAGTATTGATCTAGGCCCATTTTGTTATATTTCATGCCACCATTTCACCGCCAAATGCGATCAAATACAAAAAATTGTTCACTTTTTCACAAATTTTTTCACAAACTTTCGGTTTCTCACTGAAATTATTTACAAACAGCTTGTGCAATTATGGCATAAATAGTTGTAAATGCTTCTCTGGGATCCCCTTTGTTCAGAAATAGCAGACATATATGACTTTAGCGTTGCTTTTTGGTAATTAGAAGGCCGCTAAATGCCACTGCACACATACGTGTATTATGCCCAGCAGTGAAAGGGTTAATTAGGGAGCATGTAGGGAGCTTTTTGGGGTAATTTTAGCTTTAGTGTAGTGTAGTAAAGAACCCAAAGTATTAATCTAGGCCCATTTTGGTATATTTCATGCCACTATTTTACCGCCAAATACGTTCAAATAAAAAAAAAAACTTTCCATTTTTCACAATTTTAGGTTTCTCACTGAAATTATTTACAAACAGCTTGTGCAATTATGGCACAAATGGTTGTAAATGCTTCTCTGGGATCCCCTTTGTTCAGAAATAGCAGACTTATATGGCTTTGGCGTTGCTTTTTGATAATTAGAAGGCCGCTAAATGCCGCTGGGCATCACACGTGTATTATGGCTAGCAGTAAAGGGGTTAATTAGGTAGCTTGTAGGGAGCTTGCAGGGTTAATTTTAGCTTTAGTGTAGAGATCAGCCTCCCACCTGAAACATCAGACCCCCTGATCCCTCCCAAACAGCTCTCTTCCCTCCCCCACCCCACAATTGTTCCCGCCATCTTAAGTACTGGCAGAAAGTCTGCCAGTACTAAAATAAAAGGTATATTTGTTTTGTTTTTTTTAGCATATTTACATATGCTGCTGTGTAGAATCCCCCCTTAGCCCCCAACCTCACGGATCCCCCATCAAACAGTTCTCTAATCCTCCACCTCTAGCTTAATGGGCGCCATCTTGGGTACTGGCAGCTGTCTGCCAGTACCCAGTTTATTAAAAAGCTCCCCCCCCCAACTCCCAGAACCCTTCGATTGTTTTGTAAATAAACCTCCCCCCCTTTTCTCCCAATTTTTAATTCAATTTTTCTGAAGTGTAGCGGTTCCCACGCGCTCCGCCCCGTGCACGCGCCCGCACACCACCCCCGTGCACTATTCAATTTTCTGGAAAGTGAGATTAGGAGAGGAAGGGGAATTAAGGAGATGAGGGGAGGGTGGAGAGGAGAAGGGAGACGCTAGTTATATACTCCGTAGTATACAAATAATTTAGTGGCGGGTAATACTCTAGAGAAGGACAGAAAAGTGTAAATCTATCACTTTCACTTTCAGTATGAGCTGCCTCTAGGTTATAAACCCAAAGGGCACAGCTAATTGTGTGTGTGTGGGAGGGAGGGCACACGGGGCTTAAGCCCCAACAGTCAAATAAGGGGGTAATTTGTATAGAAATATCATCAGTGATAATCAGATTGAAATTGGGTTAGATTTGGAGATGTGCTCCTATGTTGAACGGGTAGTGTAAGTAAATGGGTAACACCTTAAGGGTGAATTAGCATGCAAGTTTTGTGTCCTACATCAAACCATAACCACTAGCAATCAAGAAAGCAAACCTAGAACATGAGAGGCGTAAATATCCAAGGTTCCCAACCTGAGAACTAAAAGTACATAGTCATAACATAATATAATATAAAGCCATATGAATAACTTATAAACATATCTGTCCTCCAGCTACACCTATTATCTCTTCGTTATATTCCAGAGCATCATGTAAATGGTGGGAGAGATTAATATAAACGTATTTTTTCATAGATTTAATATCTCCATAGGGTCTAGGGGACCCAGAGCAGTATGTATGATATAAGGATGGAAAGACTGCTGTATATTTGATGAGTCAGTCGCTATGTGAGAGAGAAAATGCTTACCTATGTTTCTATAATAGTAAGAACGTAAGTTCAAAATGTCTTGGCTACAAAGTGAACTCCAAGTTAAGTATTTATCCTTCTGAGTTGTGGGCATCTAAGTAGACAACATAGATTTTAAAAATGTTAAAGAAAACTGCAAAAAGCATACAAAAACATGTTATAAAAGTATTACCCAATGCAATAGACAACAACATTGATGATTACTGTAATGTATCTGTAATGAACCAGTTGACAGGCGTATTACAATATTAATTTAAGATCTGTTGTTTAAACTCATATAATATTCCTTTCAAAATTGTAAGGTAGTGTCACATTGATAACTTGATTAAGAGGAATTTCCTAGGTTATCAGTGTGACTTAATCTGGCCGTTTTGTTATATCCTGCAATCTGGTTAGCGTAGAGAGCAGAGTGATAACATATGGCATATAGAAATAATAAGTTCGTACCTTATCTGCCTTTGGTAATTCTGCAATTTGGCACCTTTGATATTGGAGAGAAGGAAGCAGGGTTGCGGCTCACTGCTTGTCAGAACTACCCTGGCGTCTGTTTGGTGAGTGAGACGCTGGAGACAGGATGCGGCGGTAGCTGATGACGTAGCCGCAGCTCCTGGAACTCTGTGACACTTCAGTGGTGCAGCGGTTATGCAGCGGAGATCAAGATGAGAGTAATAGTAAATGCCAGAGCAATGATAAGGTTAGTAATCTTGAAACTTGAAAGTCTCTTCTTTGGCTAGTAAGGCTAGAAGTAGGTTGTTGTGGAAATACCGGAACAACTTCAATAATCCAGCAACTATGGTAGGCAGGTTTGAGAGCTTTATAGGGAGGAGGAGGAGGATTCTTAAAGGTACAGAGTGAGAGTATTTGATAATTCCTTACACAGCCCCCCCCCCAAGGAAACCACAGTGAGGTTTCAAGGACGAGGCCTGTCAGGGTGCCGTTGATGGAACTGGGAGATCAACCTAGGAGCAGAAAGATTGGAGACAGGCTCCCACGAGTCCTCCTCGGGCCCATAACCCTTCCAACGGACCAGATAGAACAACTCTCCATGTAGAATTCGGGAGTCTAAGATGCTGTGAACCTGGAACTCTTCCTGGTCTTCCAAGGCCAAAGTGCCTGGAATATGTGAGAGTGGTGGTACATTGGAATGACATGGTTTCACTAGCGATATATGGAAGGTGGGATGCACCTTTAGTGAAGGTGGAAGGTCCAGAGTAACAGTAAGTGGATTGGTGATGGAAGAAACAACAAATGGGTCCGATAAAAGTGCGACAAAATTTTTTGCAAGGGTAATGCAACTTTAAATTCTTCGTAGACAACCACACTCGCTGACCAACTGTATAACAAGGTCCAGTTCTATGCCTTAGGTTGTAGTATTTGCTTTGAGAAGCCTGAGCCTCAAGAATGTGATTTTTTACCGATGAGAAGATTCGGGAGATGTCGTTCAAGGTATCATTCACCTGAGGACAAGGGGAATCTATCTTTGGCAAAAGGTCAGAGTGAGGATGTAACCCATAATTGATAAAGAAAGGAGTGAACCCAGTGGATGAATTCACATGATTATTATGAGCAAATTCTGCCAGATGAAGGAATGATGCCCAAGTATGCTGTTCTTGAGAACAGTAACAGCGTAAATACTGTTCTATGCTTTGATTAACTCTCTCAGTCTGTTCATTAGACTGTGGATGGAATGAAGTAGTGAGACTCTGCTCTATGTGGAGGGATTTGCAGAGATTCCTCCAAAATCTAGATGTGAACTGTGTCCCACGGTCACTCACAATAGACTTGGGTATGCCATGTAATCAAATTATCTCTTTAAGGAACAAGTCAGAAGTATGTTTGGAGGTGGGTAAAGCAGTAGTGGGAATAAAATGAGCCATTTTGGAAAATAGGTCCATTGCAACAAAAATGGTATTGAATCCATTAGACCTAGGAAGGTCAACTATAAAGTCCATGGAGATCTTATCCCAAGGTCTGTCAGGTACTGGAAGTGGCTGTAAAAATCCGAAGGGTCGTTGTTTATCGTGTTTGGAAGTGGCGCAGACAGTACATTCGGACAAGTATGTCTGTACAGCTTTCCTAAGACCAGGCCACCAGTAGGAACGAAGGAGTAGTTCTGTAGTTTTTTCTATGCCCATATGTCCTGCTAGTGGTGAGTCATGGACCTGTTGTAACAAGGCTTGGCGATGGTTAGGTGGTATATAGAGCTTGCCGTCCCTGTAGTATAACCCATCGGAATGTAACGTGAGATTTTCTAAAGGAATCTCAGTGTTAGATATTTGATCCTCTTTGATCTGGGATGTAAGTAACCCAATGAAACAATCCTGAGGGATGACCGTAGATGGAGGATTTTCTGGGTTACATCTTATAGGTTTTTGGGATAGGGCATCTGCTTTTCCATTCTTTTCTCCTGGCCTATAAGTGATGTTGTAGTGAAATCTTGAAAAATAAAGACTCCATCGCAGTTGCCTTGAAGAAAGGGTCTTGTTTGTTTGAAGGTATTGTAAGTTCTTTTGGTCTGTGAATATCACTATAGGGTGAACAGCACCCTCTAGAAGATGCCGCCAGTGGTCGAAGGAACTTTTTATCGCCAGCAACTCCTTCTCTCCTACAGGGTAGTTCATTTCAGCAGCTTATAGAACCCTTGAGAAGTAGGCGACTGGATGGAGCGGTTCCTTACAAGAGGGCCTTTGAGAAAGTATAGCCCCTATAGCATGTTCTGAGGCATCAACTTCCAAAACAAATTGATGATTCAGGTCAGGAAATCTCAGGACGGGTTCTGACGAGAACTTCTGTTTTAGGAAGTCAAATGCATCTTGAGCTTGTGGTGTCCAAGAAAAAGTAGAGTGTACCTTAGTTAGGTCAGTGAGAGGTTTGCTAATAGCAGCAAATCCCAGTATAAACTTTCTATAAAAGTTAGAGAATCCTAAGAAGCGTTGTACTTCTTTCCTAGAGGAGGGAGTAGGCCAGTTGATTATGGCTTGAACTTTTTTGTTATCCATTGATATACCTTGTTCAGTGATGTTATAACCTAGAAAAGTTATGTTTTTTGTTTCAAAAATACACTTTTCGGGTTTAGCATACAATTTATTGCATCTCAACCTGAGCACTTCTTTGACATGAATTCTGTGTTGAGTCAGATCAGAGGAATATATCAGGATGTCGTCTAAGTAGACTATAACATAAACATCCAAAATGTCCCTGAAAATGTCATTAATGAAGCACTGAAATGTAGCTGGGGCGTTACACAACCCGAATGGCATTACAGTATACTCATAAAGACCATATCTAGTCCTAAATGCTGTAAGCCACTCGTCCCCAGCTCTCATTCTGATGAGATTGTAGGCTCCTCTGAGATCCAACTAAGTAATAGTTAACAGGTGCATTTGCCTTTTTAATGAAAAGCTTCATTGCTTGACTATAATCTGAAAAGTGCATATCCACAAAGTTATACAATGTATTACCAAACAAAAATATATACACACATAAACCTATAGAATCATAATATGACATAACAAACAACATTGTTTGCAAAGTAAACAATTTGTATCTGTACACATACATTTCAAACTGATAGTTTACTGGGTGATATACAGCTTTGTTTACAAACCTAATAGTTAATATATGTATACATACTTTTTAAACAGATAGTTTCCTCTTGTGATAGACATCCATTGCCAAATTCTCATTATCATCTGAGATAATCTTATGTTATCATTTTCCCATGTAATGGAGACTGTGTTTGTTGTTTTAAACAACTAATCAATACCATCATGTGATGTGAAATTATTTGTAACCGTGCGTGATTGTGTGTTTATTTAACTCTATCTTAATCCCTATTTGTTGTGTCTTTACTTTTGAATCATAAATAATGATTATAGACTATTGACACAAGATGTAATAAGTGGATCTATACTAATACTAAGTGTTACTTGATACTGATATAATTATATACATATATATATACATATATATATAGATATACATACATGTACATATACATACACACACACATACATACACACATATATATACATACGCATACATACACACATATATATACATATACATACACACACACACATACACACATATATACATACACATATACACACACATATACACACACATATACATATACATATATATATACACACACACATACATACTGATATAATTATATACATATATATACATATATATATAGATATACATACATGCACATATACATACACACACACATACATACACACATATATATACATACGCATACATACACACATATATATACATATACATACACACACACACATACACACATATATACATACACATATACACACACATATACACACACATATACATATACATATATATATACACACACACATACATATATATATATATATATATATATATATATATACACATATATACACATACATATATACATATATATATATATATATATATATATATATATATATATATATATATATATATATATATATATATATATATATATAAAGAATGTAGATGGCCTCCCATCTTATATTTTCAAAAATATACAATGTAAATAATGCTGGAAGGAGCTGCCTTTTGATTGCATCACTACTCAGTCTATATGTGAGATTATCTACAAATAACAGACTTAATATACCTTTTTGGATTTTATATATTTACTGGTTATCACTGCAATTTCAATATCATAAGTTTGTTTTAAATAACCAAATATCTGTATTAGTATCTACTCTAAAACATTGTTAACAGCATATGAAAATTGGGGGATTGTTTTAGAGGTTCTGTTTTTATTCAAACTATAACAAAAATGTTGTCCTTAACAGAAAGGGCTAATAAGAGATCCATTTACCAACCTAACACTAGTTCTATGAATACAGATTGCACCAGTGCTCTATCAATTAAACAACTGTTTTCACAGTTAGAGGAATACATCAAAACTGAACACAGACACTGGTGGGATCTAGATTCATTGAAGTACTACCGGGACAAAAAACAGATACCAAGAGGCCTTAGAATGTTAAAAAATTGCTCTTTTAAAGAAGATGAAATATTACTTAACAAATGGTATACAGCCTTAGATAATTGCTCTTTCAATCTAATAGATATTTTGATCACACATAGAGAAAAATTAGCAGATGAAATAGCTAAAAAAATTGAGAACATTCAGAAATCACTTGAACAATACAAAGATCATTCTGAATATCTAGCACTTAATGAAAGAACCATCAAAGCAACAGATGAATATCAAGATGAAAAAAGAAAGGGATGATGAGGACTATACTAAGGGTACAGTGTATACATATAATAAAAAAGAGAACAAAGATCCAGATGAACAATCTTGGACAAAGGTCACATATCAGAATAAGAACAGATTTAAGAATCAAAATCAATATAATAGATCCCAACATATGGGAAATAGACATTATTCTTACAATCAATTTCAACAGAGAAATAACAATGCAAATACAGTTTTCAATGATTCTAGAGGAAATAGGGAACACCAGCCATATCAAATACCCACATCTAATAGGTTTACACCTTTAAATGATCAACACAATCTACAATTTGATAGACAACATTTCAATCAAAGAGAACAAAGAGATCAAATAAGACATAATACAAACTCTAATTTTAGGGAACAGTCCCATCATTATTCTTCCCTTAAACCTTCTCAGAATTATTATAGGGATAATCAGCCATCTCATAATAAAGATAATTCTTATTCTCATAGAACACATCAATCCAGGGAATATATAGCTGAAACACCCAGGACTTATGGAGTCAATTCCAATAACATTAGAACACACGAAGACCAGTCTGCTAACAATAGGGACAATATACCAACACATAATTCACCCACACCCCATACTTCCTCTTCTTTTTTAGAGGATCGCATACCCCTAGCACCCTTATGGAGGAGAGAAGGGCAAAACACCCCATATCTGCAACCAGGAAAAAACAAAAGATCGCACACAAACGGGGACGCAGGGGAAGGGGAATTGCCTCCCAGGAATAAAAGTTACAACAATTAAGTAAAGGAATCTTCAATTTGTCAGATAAAACTCTCACTAATGACCAAATAAGAATTCTAGGCAAAGGCCTCAGTTTTTGTCCCTCAAGTTCACATAAGATGTTTGAATTATATGTAGATCTCAACAAATTTACTAGAAAATTATCATTACAACGCTATTTTGCAAAAAAACAACTTCAAACTCAAAAAAAAATACAGGTATTCCAATTCTTACAGATGATATGCCAACACATAAAAATGCACCGGTGATATATATTGACCCGGAGGATCTATCAGATCAACTTTTTGAGGGCATTATGCACACAAACTTTGCACCACCTTCTTCATTTAATCCTAACAGAGAATATGCAGCATATCTGGATATCTTCCAAAATCTATTTTTGGAAGACTTTGAAAAACTTCCCTCTAGTGGCAATAGACATAATAACATTTGGCCCAATGAAAAGAGGGCACTTTTAGAACTCACAAGAGATAAGAACATAGTCATTCGCCAGGCCGATAAAGGCGGTGGGATAGTGATCCAGAACTACAGTGACTACATGAAGGAAGCACATAGGATAGTACTAGACCATGAATACTATAAAAAATTAGATCAAGACCCAACAAATAGTTTTATAAAAGAGCTAGCAACATTGATCAATTTTGGACATACTAATGGCATTTTGAACAAAAAAGAGAAAAACTTTTTAACTCCTAAAAGTCCCAACACACCTTATTATTATCACCTGCCCAAAATACATAAGCAGTTACATAATCCACCGGGTAGGCCTATCATTGCAGGAATGAACAGTATAACTTGACAATTTATCATCATACATTGATTTCTTTCTTCAAAAATATGTAGTACAACTAAGGTCCTACATTAGAGACACCACAGACTTATTACTCAAACTTTCCAATATCAAAAAACAAAATAATTTGTATTGGGTATCTTGCGATGTCACTTCGCTTTTAATATTTCACATGACATAGGCTTAAATTCAATAGATCTTTTTTTGAGCGAAGACATATATATGTCAGATCTCCAACGAAAATACATTTTAGACCTTATAGATTTTATTTTAACTCACAACTATTTTCAGTTTTTAGATAATTTCTATATCCAGATTAAGGGAACGGCCATGGGGACCAGATTTGCTCCCAGTTTTGCTAACCTATTTATGGGTCACTTTGAATCTATCTATATATACAACACAAACTGGGAGCACAATCTGGTCTTCTATGGCCGTTACATAGATGACCTGTTATTCCTTTGGAGAGGTCCTTTAGACTCATTGATAGCATTTCAAAATGAAATAAATAGTAATAATATGGGTATAACTTTTACATGGAATATACAGGAAAATACAATTGATTTTTTGGATGTTTCCCTTATGTGGGGCATAGATGATAAGGTGAAATCATGCACTTTTTTCAAAACAGTGGATAGTAATAACTTACTAGACTACCACAGTAACCATTATTCCAGTTGGAAATTAAACATACCATACAGTCAATTTAGAAGAATTCATAGAAATTGTACAGACACAAGCACATATGACACCCAAAGCAAGATTCTTAAAGATAGATTTAAGGAGAAACATTATCCTGAACAACTAGTTGAATATAGTTACTATAGGGCACGCTCCCAAAATAGGAATGAATTATTAACTAATAACAAAAAAAGTAAATTAACATCAAATTCAGGTTATGAATTTACCTTCATTACAAGATACAACAATAATTATAGGAAAATCAAAAAAATTCTGTCCAAACATTGGACACTATTAAAAAGGGATCCATATTTAAAAAACATTTTGGGAGATAAACCATTATGTACCTTTAGACGAGCACCTACAAAAAAAGAGAAACTAGCACCCAGCAAAGTAGTAATGTGCAAAAAAGGATTTAACAAACTAGCCTATAGGGATTCAGTACAATTAGGACCCACACTAGGTACAAAAATAGGTTTCTACAGGTGCCATATGAGTAGATGTAGCATGTGCAAATACACCATTAATGGACATAGGACCATTGAATCAAGTAGCACAGGGGAAGTCTTTACATTAACACAAAAAATTACTTGCAGTTCTACTTTCATTGTTAATTGTATCACCTGCATTTGTGGCCTACAGTATATAGGTCGCACCTGCAGGAAGATAAGGCAAAGATGGTCTGAACATCTTAGATGCATTCTTAAAGGACTAGACAAATACAGTACTTCTAGGCATCATACAGTAGCACATGGTTCTAAAAAATGCCTTATGAATATCACTCCATTGGAGATAGTGACCACTAGCAACTCACAAAATAGAATGATCAAACTTCTCCAAAGAGAGACCTACTGGATTTACAAATGTTCTTCTTTGCATCCAGAGGGGCTCAATGATGTTATTGACACAGCAGCTTTCTAAATTATATCATTATACACAATACTCTTTTATGTTCATTTTGAGTCATGGTCTTTTTTCTTTATTTTTCTTAATTAGAGAGGAATCATAAATTGACCTAATTTGTAGGAACATTCTTTCTGATAATCATTCAGTATATGACACTCAATTATGACATCACATTTATAGGGCATTAATTTGATATTTATACTACATATTTATACTACACTTACAAATTCTACAAGAATTTACAAAATATACATTATCATTATTAAGTTATGTTTTACTAGATAGAATACCTACATGATATTTACTATGACTCCAAAATTATTATAACACATATTTTTATATATATATATATATATATATATATATATATATATATATATATATATATTTTTTTTTTTTCCTCCTTTGGACAAGGCACATATATTTTTATAAACTACTTTTTGTTTACTGTATAGATAGAGATCATTTTATTGAGTCACATATATAAATTAGTTCACATGTATATTCTAGTTATTTGTTTCATATTCTTATAGATAGGGATATCTCATTTTTTCATGAGACACACATATACACTTATTCACACAGATAGAGTTTTAATAAGTTTCACAACATGAGTGGTTATACATATAATTTTTTTATTAATATTCCATAATATGAGGTATTCATATAGGCACATTTTAGGGTTAAACAGCATTATTTACATTGTATATTTTTGAAAATATAAGATGGGAGGCCATCTACATTCTTTATATATATATATATATATATATATATATATATATATATATATGTATATATGTATGTGTATATATGTATATATATATATATATATGTATGTGTGTGTGTATATATATATATGTATATGTATATGTGTGTATATGTGTGTGTATATGTGTATGTATATATGTGTGTATGTGTGTGTGTGTGTATGTATATGTATATATGTGTGTATGTATGTGTATGTATATATATGTGTGTATGTATGTGTATGTATATATATGTGTGTATGTATGTGTGTGTGTATGTGTGTATGTATATGTGCATGTATGTGTATATATATGTATATAATTATATCAGTATCAAGTAACACTTAGTATTAGTATAGATCCACTTATTACATTTTGTGTCAATAGTCTATAATCATTATTTATGATTCAAAAGTAAAGACACAACAAATAGGGATTAAGATAGAGTTAAATAAACACACAATCACGCACGGTTACAAATAATTTCACATCACATGATGGTATTGATTAGTTGTTTAAAACAACAAACACACATTTTTGGAAGACTTTGAAAAACTTCCCTCTAGTGGCAATAGACATAATAACATTTGGCCCAATGAAAAGAGGGCACTTTTAGAACTCACAAGAGATAAGAACATAGTCATTCGCCAGGCCGATAAAGGCGGTGGGATAGTGATCCAGAACTACAGTGACTACATGAAGGAAGCACATAGGATAGTACTAGACCATGAATACTATAAAAAATTAGATCAAGACCCAACAAATAGTTTTATAAAAGAGCTAGCAACATTGATCAATTTTGGACATACTAATGGCATTTTGAACAAAAAAGAGAAAAACTTTTTAACTCCTAAAAGTCCCAACACACCTTATTATTATCACCTGCCCAAAATACATAAGCAGTTACATAATCCACCGGGTAGGCCTATCATTGCAGGAATGAACAGTATAACTTGACAATTTATCATCATACATTGATTTCTTTCTTCAAAAATATGTAGTACAACTAAGGTCCTACATTAGAGACACCACAGACTTATTACTCAAACTTTCCAATATCAAAAAACAAAATAATTTGTATTGGGTATCTTGCGATGTCACTTCGCTTTTAATATTTCACATGACATAGGCTTAAATTCAATAGATCTTTTTTTGAGCGAAGACATATATATGTCAGATCTCCAACGAAAATACATTTTAGACCTTATAGATTTTATTTTAACTCACAACTATTTTCAGTTTTTAGATAATTTCTATATCCAGATTAAGGGAACGGCCATG